>NC_045550.1:10383402-10426634 GCF_009769535.1 Thamnophis elegans
GAAGGCCTCCCCCCGGGGGGTTGCCAGCCGACATTGGCTGGCAGATGGAATCCGGAGAAGGCCAAGCCTGTGCGATCGAATCGGTCTTTGGGAGGTAATTGGCAGGAGGCGGTCTCTCAGGTAGCCAGGTCCGATGCCATGCAGGGCTTTATAAGTAACGACTAGCACCTTGAAGCCTGTCCGGAGACCAATGGGCAGCCAGAGGAGCTCGCGGAGGATAGGTGTGTGATACACATCTGCACAAGTCCCAGGACACTCCAATCCAAACTAGAAAGCAGTTGTTTTCTTTTTTTAAACCCATATCGGGATCATGCAGTTAAAACTTCCATGTCCATGCGCTGGATGATTCTGCTCAAGAAGGAAACAGTGGTTTGGGATGCTTTGGATATTGAGGGAAAATTGTACATCATGGAAACTCACAAGGTTCTCTTAGACCTTTTTGTTTTTCTACTAAGTTGCAATTATCTGGTTTTCTGCATTATTCATATATGAATAAACCATACTTTTAATTTTGTGTGACCCCATTTTATTCCCTAACTGCTAGGTATTTAATCACCCATGTTTGCTATCAAAGCCAGTCATATCATGAAAAATGCTACTTTCTAAAAAGACGCAGCTAATTATACCATAATAATATGGATGGTAGAAATGAAAACTGTATAAATGTTTAGCTACATAAAATGCCTTCGGTTCATATTAATAATCGTCCCAGCTTGCAATAGCCTGACAAGATGTGTATAAGACATTTATTGCAGCTCAATAAATAAATAAAGGTGTATATATTACAATGTCAAGATAACTACCAATACGAGCAAGTATACTAGAATAGCTTATTGTTACAAGGGGAGAAACCTGGTTACCATGATCCATAATTCATTTTATTATCCTTCTCAAATTATGGTAGCTATTATTTTAATCTTCCTTTTACATTAAAAAGTACTACCTGAACAGCATACACGATTCTATAGAAACAATTGCTAAAACTAAAACCCAGTTTACAAACATAAAGAGTTCTTAACTTAGAATCAAGTATTTAATGAGTAATGGATTATAGAATAACCTCAAGTATATGAAAATCTAATATCAGAGGCCTGTCAAGATCTTATTTTTTGAAAAGGTTATCTTAGAATGGTAAAGAGGATACAATTACTAGTTGTTATAGAAAAAAACGAATGTCATATATTTCCAAATTAAAGGATGATAAACTATAAGAGAAAAAGAAATGGCTTTGAATTTAATTCAGAATTATTTTTATCACAGAATTCACTATTTTCCTTTCCTTCCTTTATGTATATAAATATAGTCTACGTAGAGCCACCTCTTATAACTCAGCAACACCACAATTTAGGGCTTTAGATTCAAGATGTGGCTTCTAATGGCAAATGCCCTTGGAGTATACCTGTTGAAAACATCTTAAAACCATTTTGTCTTTTCCTTAGTTTTCACAATTGCTGCATATGTCTACAAAAAAATGATGCATGTGTTTAAAGGAGAGATGCCAACTGGTGGCCAGGGCCGGATTTAGATGAAAAGAGGCCCTAGGCTATTCCACTAATGAGGCCCTTTCACGTCCCATTTTTAAGTTTGTAAATTACATGAGAGACAATAAAATACATCATTACTGTGATATATCAATATATATCAATATATATATAGCTGGCCTCCCGACGGAGCGTGGTTCTGCTCTGCGGCAAAGGCAGCGAGGCCAGCTGCCTCCCCTGCTGCGCTCAGCTGCCCGGCTCGGCCCCCTCACCCTCACCTGCCTGGCCGCTGGTGGGCTCCATGTCGACGGGGCGGCTACTGGGACCGCTCCCAGTAGCCGCCCCCGTCGACGTGGAGCCCACCAGCGGCCCGACCGCCAGTGCAGGAACGTGGGCGGGTTCCCCAACTGCCGCGGTGCTGGAACGATCTTAACTGATACATTTTTATGTTTGTTTATTAGTCATATGCGTAGAATTTCTCCTTATTTTCGGTTCAGTGTTTTAGTGTTCACTATTTTTAGAATAGTATAATTTTAATTTTGCTAACAATTTGAATGTAGGCCCCTCTTGATCTTGAGGCCTAGTCTGAAGCCTAGTTAGCCTATAGGAAAATCCGGCCCTGCTGGTGGCCCATTGGCCAGATGCCTCACATATAGGCCACTCTCACCCCAGCTCCATGAAAGGAAAAACATCGTGATACATCCACTGATGGCAACATGGTGCCACAAGTGTCGCATCCATGGTTTAAAGGGATCCAGTAGATGCTCCAAATCACTTTGCGCCCTTTGAGCAAAGCAAAATGGAACAACTTACCATGGCCAACTTGCTGTAGTCAACTTGCCTTGCTCCACTCACCTCAACCAATTCATCACAGGACAACTCACTAGAGGACAATTCAACCAATAAAGAAAGTTTTAATTAATTTTGACAGAACCAATAGTAATAAAATAAAGTCAGTCGATAAATATACAATCTGGATTTGTATTTCAATCCAGAGTTACAATAATTTTGACCAAATGTGGTCACCAATAATAAAAGTAACTGAATGAAATAATTAAATTGAATTACATTGGATTTTACCACAGCAAGTTGTCCTGTGGCAAGTTGGCCGTGGTGAGTTGTCCTAGACCCAGTCCTTGAACAGAAGTTTTAGATTTAGAAATTCCTTAAAAAGAGATTGGCGACAAGACTTCCGCTGAGAGGGGCTGCTGATGGGAGCTTATCGTTACAGCTCCAGAATCCTGGTTGCGTTGAGCATCCATCAGCCATCTGACAGCTTGTTTACCTTTTTCTTCGGGCCAAGAAGATAAGGATATGTTAAGTATATTGATATGGAAGCGGAAATACACCAAGGAGAGGAAGAGTGGGAAATAGAAGGGAGAAGAAAGATGGGAAGAGAGGGATAGGAGAGAGGGTAAGGGGGGAAGTTGAGGAGGATAAGGAGGAGTGGAATGTAGAGAGAGGAGAAGGAGAAAGGAAGGGGAAGTAGAGTAGGAAAGGATGATGGAGGGAAAATAGGAGGTAGGAGAGAGGTAGAAGAAAGAGGTGTATGGAGAGCAGAAGAGCTAATAATGGGTTTTTATTTTTTTTGAGGCGTTTGATGACAAGAGGAACTGTTGTAATTAATATTTAATACTATAGGATACTGGCTATGTATAGTATACATGTGATTGTATGTTATGAAAACAAAAAATAAAATAAAATAAAAGAGAGAGAGATTGGCAATGAAGTGAGGATGGATGCCTGGGCCCAGAAAGGATTGCACTAAGAGGATCAAAGGCCTGGAGACTAAAACATACGAAGAATGGCTGCAAGCTAGTCTAAAGAAAAGAAGAACTAGGGGTCATATGATAGCAGTATTCCAGTATTTGAAGGGCTGCACCGTAGCTAGTAACATAAATTTTGTATGAGCATTCTCAGGTGCAAGTCATGTGGGATACAAACGTTTTGAAAAGGCATCTTCCTCTGGCCTGCAAAATCTATGAGCCACTAAGTGAAGCAGATTAACAGACATATATTATATGGCCTGTAATGCCTTGTTTTTGCTGTTCTAGTCAGACAATAAAGTAGGACATTTGTTAATCCCCTGGTAGTCTGAGGATACATGACAGATGAAGTTATTCTGCTCGGTGGATCCCATGATAAACAGGCCTGATCTAATTAATCCAGCACCACCACGCTTAAGCAAGCGCCAGACGTTTTTAACATATTTTTTATTGTCACAGCTGTTGATTCTATTTGTCATTATATCTATTGCTTCCCATTATTTGGTTCATTTAACCTCAGAGCTACCCTGTGAGTAAAAGAAGGGACTCTGTCGGGCTCATCTGAGAAGCTGCTTAGTGAATATTAAATCACTAAATAAGGATTTGGACATATGACCTTGGTAGAACTTGAAAAGCTGAGAAGGGTCAGACTTAATTAGAATTAGGGCTGAAAGCAACACCAAAAAGTTTTTATTTTGCTAAGGATCTAGAAGAAGACAACAGCAAGTTTTTTCGTTTTGTTCCCAGAAAATTACATGTATAAAAACTAACCAGAATTAAAGTTGATTCTAATTAGACTTTCCTTCTTCCTTCTCCCAAGTTTAAACATTACAATGAATGAATTTCCTACTTCTCATTATTACCCCTTTTCAACCTAAGGCAGTTAAGAGATAGTTAGAATGTGGAAGCTGCAGTAGCAACAGACCTGGAGGGCATCAGGTATCTGGAATAAAGAATTTATGGAAGATATCCAAGCATATGCCTTCAAGATATTTAATTTCCACCAGCCTCCATCAGCAAGAATATTTATAAAAAGTTGTGGAACTTGTAGTCCATTGATCACTTATCCTTGGCCTGTTGAAGCACAATTCCATGTGAACAAGAACTGTGAAGCAATGGAATTTTTGATTGGACAAATAGATTTAGTCTTCCGATAGTCAGATGATAAATTATAGACCAATTTTTTTTTAAATGATTTTGTATTCTTTCTACCCCAGAAAAGGTAGCCATCTGTTGCAAAAATAAGTTATGCATTCTGAAAAGGCGGGGGAAAGAAATCCCATAATAGTATTCAACGGGTCAAAATTTTTCAATTGGTTGGTAAGACCTGTTTGACTGCATATGAATCTGTTTCCAATAAGAATGAAATACGGAATTCGTGATTTACAAATATGTAAATCAGCCTTTACAGTCTCTGCAAAAATGTCTCTACAATGGCTCTTTCACAACATTTTTATTTCCACTGCTCAAGACCTCACAAAGTTTGAATTCACCCTGCAATCATCTTCAATTTTTACAAATGATTGCATTCATTCCACATTTGGCAAGGACTTATTTCTTTATGTAGGGTAGGTGCAGTGGTGGGTTTCAAAAATTGTTCGAACCTACTCTGTGGGTGTGGCCTCCTTTGTGGGAGTGGCTTGCTGCCCATGTGACCAGATGGGAGCGGTTTGACGCCCATGTGACCGGATATGAAGATGCCGACGACACTTGTCAGAACCACCTTAAATAACCTCACACACAGCACTGGCATGCATAAGAATAGGATGTAAACTTGTTTTTTAAAAGGCATCTTTGGTTTGCGTTAAAACAACTTCAACACACGCAATGTTCTGATTGCACCACAAACGCAGTAGTCATCCTTACCTTTCACAGAGGCACTGAGTTTTATACATATGAGCTTGATAGTGTAGAATAATCATATCCAAGGACCAGTGGTGGGTTTTCAAAAAATTTGGAACCTCTTCTGTAGGTGTGGCCTACTTTCCGGGTCCACTGGTGGAACCTCTTCTAACCAGTTCGGTAGATTTGATGAACTGGTTCTACCAAATAGGTGCGAACTGGTAGGAACCCACCTCTGATCCTTACCTTCTACACTTTTCTAAATTTTAACATTCCTAGACCTTATCTAAGATTAATCTATTCTTTGCTTTCCAACACATGTCTATTATTGAAGCTGGGAAAACAAAACTATGTACCAACTTCTTTGTTATGAATAACATGTTCACCAATAAGTTGGTTTGCAATATCTTTGTCTTAATATTGAACAATACGGTGTATGAGGTATGAGAAGGGACTTCAAAACAGGCAGTGGTATTCCACAATTCCTCCTTACCTCAAACACATTTTTTCTGCTACAATGTGCTTACTTTATGGGCCCAGTAAAACACAATTTCTTTAGGAAGCACCAATGATTACAGGCTACATTCCCATACACATTGTGATGTCTTTTCTGGGTGAAAAATACAATACAATGTTTCCCCAGGACAAACTGAGTAAGCATTACGTTCCTTATCGATAAGAGCAATATCTATCCTTACTAATAGTAAATATGTGAAGCAGTCATCTCAAATCCATATATAAAAATTATTTTCCACAGAAATTCTCTTTCTTTGAAAAACATATCCCATCATTTCTTCTACCATTTCCTAACTATCCTTTTTAATCATGAGCATAAATTTGCTCAATATAAAGAATGGCAAGATAGAGGATTTTATGGAACTAGAGGTTTTAATTATAGATGGCAATCCTATGGAATTCTGAAATTATTTTGGGAAAGGGATGGATGGAAGTACTGACTGCTTTCCAGTGAATTTAGTTCAATCATTCCCTTGTAAAATATTTAAGATATAAAGTCATTAAACTTTAACTTTAATATTTGAAGAACAGATATCTACCTCATTAACAGCAAGGGAATTTCATCAGTGTCGTGTAAAACTCTTAATACAAAGTACTTTTTTTCTGAACATCTTTTAAAAAAAAAAAAAAAAAAAAAACCTCTGAAGAAATTATCCAGATTGTGAACTTGACAAACATCTCTTGAAAGAATGAGCAAACTTATTTTAACAAGTCATCAAGAGTTAACAATAAGTGTAGGTGTTATTATACTCTGCTAAAATTACACCACATAAATGCAATCTTTCTTATCTGGGATTGTAAACAAATTAGTACGTACTACCATCTTCGCTGCAGTGTAAAATTAGTCAGTCCTTTTTTAAAAAAAAAGTTTTTGAAGATAGTGAAGAAATCACCCAATTAATCTTTACAATGAGTTCTGCAGTCGGTTTATTCTGAATTTTTAATGCACTTAAATTGAAGCAACATATGAAATGAATTGAGGTGCTAGGTTTCTTATTGCAAAACATCCAGAAAACTAAAGTACATATTTAGTAGGTCACTAATATGTAAAAGATCTTTGAAAAATTCTACAGGTAACACAAATTCAATGAAATTTTGTCCCTATTTACTGTCCATATTGACTGAAATGTTTTTCTTTGTAAATTGTCCTTGCCTTACAAATGTTACAAGAAAACATATTTGTTCTCAAGTACTCATAACCCAAAGTGTGCAAAAAAATAATGCTGAATCAGCAGAGAAATAGTAGCAGTTGTTGCAATTTCTTGGGAAAGTACGGTAATGACTAATAATTAATTCAAGCAAGCTATACATGCTAGTTCAGGGGACCTTCTGGCCTTTGGTAATAGCTAGTAATCTGCAGCAAGCATTGGTTATAGACTTCAGTTAAAATTAGTTTTCCTTCATTATCCTAAACTACTTGATCTGTAGCCTGGTTAGGAAATCATGGTAAGTCAAAACCGTAATATTACAGTATTATGTGCTGAACGCAAGTCCTCTTTGCTACATGTTCTCTGGCAGATTAGTCTACTATGGGACCCAGCAGAATAGTCCTGTTCACGGTTATTGCATTCTACATTTTCTAGTATGAATTCACCAATGATTATCCCCTGTTTAAATATCCATTTCCTGAATCTAGGTCAGTGGTGGGATTCAAATGTTTTTACTACCAGTTCTGTGAGTGTGGCTTGATGGGCTTGGCAGGGGAAGGATACTGTAAAATCTCTATTTCCTCCCCACTCCAGGGGAAGGTTACTGCAAAATCCGCATTTTCTCACAATCAGCTGGGACTTGGGAGGCAGAGAATAGATGGGAGTGGAGCAGTCAGAGGTGGTGGAGTTTGGAGTTGGAGTTTATTCAATTGTAGGCCACCCTATTCCCAAAGGGACTCAGGGCGGCTGAATAAAAGCCAAGGGAGGGGAAATTACAAAAAGTAAGGCAAAAACAATCAGACAATACGAACAATTTAAAAGCACAACAGACACAGCAAATTTGAGTAGGGGGGGGGACTCAACCCCAGGCTTGCTGGGACAGCCAGGTCTTCACGGCCGTCCGGAAGACCCAAAGGGTGGAGAGGGTCCGAATCTCCACGGGGAGCTCGTTCCAAAGGGCCAGGGCAGCCACAGAGAAGGCCCTCCTCCGAGTAGTCGCCAGCCGACATTGGCCGGCAAATGGAATACGGAGGAGGCCTAATCTGTGGGATCGAATGGGTCTGTGGGAGGTAATCAGCAGAAGGCGGTCTCTCAAGTACCCAGGTCCAATACCATGTAGGGCTTTATAAGTAATAACTAGCACCCTGAAGCGTATCTGGAGACCAATAGGTAGCCAGTGCAGCTCACGGAGGATAGGTATAATATGGGTGTACCGGGGTGCACCCACAATCGCTCGGGCGGCTGCATTCTGGACCAGCTGGAGTCTCCGAACACTCTTCAAGGGCTGCCCCATGTAGAGCGCATTGCAGTAGTCCAGTCTTGAGGTCATGGTATTTACCGGTTCTCCAAATTACTCAAAATTTTTACTACCGGTTCTCCAGAACTGGTCAGAATCTGTTGATTACCACCTCTGGTCTAGATGCCAAGTCAGACATTTTATATTCAGATATTTTCATACTTAAATAGAAGGGAAGTAAAGGAGCAAGATTGCAAAATGAAAGGACCTAATAAGCCCTTCTGTAGATCTCTGATTTCTTATCAATTAATTTCTTTTCTAGTATTGCTATCAGACTCTAAATTCAAGCATATATGACAAACTTTTAATTAAAATTCATATTCGAAATACTTGGAAAGTCTTTGAGAACTACAGTACATATTTCCCCAGAAGTGCAGAAGATTCTTACTCTGGATTGGAGAAAATTCACAGTATATGCTGCCAGATGAGATAAGATTTTGATTCTTAGTGGACTTATAGAAATATACTCTAGTGATAGTTTTAGCTTTAGGTTAAAAAAAAGGTCTCTCATTAAAAACTTCTTTTTAAAAGTTTTATAAGTTTTAGAGCCATTCCCAGCTTTCAGCACACAATTTTCAACTTGGTTTTAGAGACTTTTAGGAAAACTAGGACTACCAGAGTATCTGTGTTTTTATTCCATAAATCAGGGGATGTGCAAGCAAGCATATCAAGGGATAGAAAAAGCTTCCATTTAACTGTTTTCATAATACAGTGGTTTTTTATAATGCTGCCTAAAATCTTCTTGTAAACCCAGAGGTAGATAACTGTTTAGTTGGAGACCCAAATTACGCAGGTACTTCCGAACACCTCAGACAAACTGGATATTTCCTATCTTTTTCCAGAACTCTGGAACACCAACTGTTGCACTTCCAATTTGTCAAGAATGTAAGATATGCTGGCACTTCTGAGTGGAAGAATATACTTTAGATATACTATCCACTAGGCTGTACCTAGTGATTGGTCAGGCTCTCTCAGTCCATTTCTATCTTTCCAGGAATTTTGTAAGTCTTGATAAAACTCCTAGGCACAGCTTCAAGAGGTCTAAGATTTTTTCCTGGTTGGTCCTTCACCTCTGGACACCTAAGCAGTGTGGGGGGTTTCCCCTTCTTTTCATCTCCTCCCCCACTCCAATCAGTATTTGGAGTTGTTTTTTCACCTTAATTCCTAAATTTCCATAAACTAAATTCATTCAGACACTAATGCCATGATAACAATGCAGCTTGTGGAGAGTCTATGCTACAGAAAGAAACACTTCCACAAATTCCTTCTACAGATAGATCATTTCCTTTCCATACTACAGGTTTATTTATAGATGAAGAGTATTCTATATGTATTTATCAGTACATTTGATAATATGAGAAAAATCAATGCCATTTGGAAGTAGAATTCACACAACTATTGTTCTTATTATTGATTAAGGAAGACAGATACTTTGACCCTATTTCTAAAGGAGTAATTTCATATGAAATGTCTTTGTTATCCAAGGAAAGTCTTACAATTATTTAGTGGATAAAGGGCCTATGGATGAATTATAAATCCATTGTTTTTAGAAAGAAGACTTATTCTAGAAGATCTAGAAATCTAGATGATTATTAAGCAGCCAAAAAGAAATTTGACACAGAGATGCAAAGATCAGAGGAATATATGTCTGGTTCCTCATTTATATACTTTGTGAAGAGTGCATAGGTCAAAACAAAAATGTAAGGACCTAACAATGGCCGATTCTGAATTGTCAGCAATGAGTTTCCTCGTAGCAGTCATCATATCTTTTCTGTTACAATACATTCTGCAACATTATCCCTCTCAGCAGACTGTAAGGCATCTCATCCAGCATTATTTATTTATTAAGGGATTATATGCCCCCCCTCTTAAACAACTGCAATTCTCCATTATGCCAGCCATTATTTAGCATAACATTGCAATAACAATGAGAACTGTGTTTGAATTTATAAACACCTGTCTTCATACCATTTGAAATGCCTCCTTTACTAAATTTGTTTCCTGCATTATATATTTCCACATCAATTCAGTGAGGAATTAAAATAGATCAATTTCCTGATGCAGCATTCCTCGATCTAACGCCAATAAAGCTAGGTTGGATATGTCTGAATTACAATACAAGAATGTCAAAATTGCTTTCAAGAGGGAACAGCACATTTTAAAACTCTTTACATGTCACCATAAAGCCGGACTTAGTGTTCTTGTAGTGCTTGAGTCTCTCCTCTCTCTATCTTCTCTCCTCTCCCTCTCTCTCTCTCTCTCTCTCTCTCTCTCTGTGTGTGTGTGTGTGTCCTATCCACATTATTTAGTGAAAAACTTTATGAAGCTGTACACTATTTTGCATTTGTAAACTGCATTTCTATGTTGAAAAGAGACATGGTATGTGTATCTTATTCGCATGATGCTTAAAGTTGTCTCTGAACTGCCACCATCATGGTCAGTACAGTATTCTTTGTTAGGCAAATGTTGGGGCCCTATATTGACATGGATTTGCTATTATATGGCATTTTTATATGCATCATATAAGCTTTACTTTTGAAAGCCACACATTCTAATTAGGCCAACATGTTCAAGAGAGTACAGATATAGAAAAGTTCTGACAAACAATTACATTCATAAATAATGATTTAAGAGCAACAAGTGATGCCTGCCGCATTTTGGCAGTTTTGTGTAAGCACAGATAGTTCTCTCATCGGCACCATTGTCTGTTAACATTATTGGATGTTAGGAGCTAGTAAAGTTCACTCCGACTTCACTCAGTTATATGAATTTCCTATTTGCCAGACTAATAGCAAATACTCAGTCTTGTTTTTCTGTGTGAATACACATAAGCTTCCCGAATGTATTAACTTCTCTTTGCAACTTATCCTGGCACTGTTGGGAGATTTAAAAATGATAACTGACGGTGGGGGATATTTGCTTTTCTATATCAATATTTGAAAATGTTCTCTACATTTAAAAACTATAATGTAAAACTTCTGATTTCAGTTGAAGAATCAAAAATAACACCATTCTGTATTACTTTTAACATGTAGGGGGTTATTTGTTCATTGTATATGCCTACTAACAAATAAAGAATAACTCTGTGTGGGCTAACAATACCTTAAAACTATATTATAAAATCAATACAAAATAAATCAGAAATACAATAAGCTTTTAAAAAGGATTATTTATGAATGTATTTATTTTACACGTTTAATTAGAAGGATGCATAATTCTGAAATGACTCTAGGCATCTTGCTGTACTTAATTAAAAAGAGAAAAACAAATTAAAAAGAGAATACTGTAAATATATAAATATATGTGCCTGGGAGAAAAACCCATCTCATAGTTTACAGTACTTACAAAGGAGTTTCAGCTTTACAAACAACCTAACCCCAGACCTGGGAATACGGCACATTTTATAAATCCTTGTAGCGTGGCAGCCAGGCAAATCTTTGGGAGATTTGTTTCAGAGAAGAGCACCACAAATATGAAGATGCACTTTGGGGATCTCACTAGTTGATGTTGATTACTTTGATGGCTTCAGGGCATCCCCATTCTGCGCAATCTTACAGGGTTGACGAAATATATTGAAAACAGACATTTTTTCCTCAAATAACTAAGCTTATGCCATGAGGGACTTTATAAGTGACAATCAGCATCTTGAGTTATATTTGAAAAGCAACCAATGCAATATATGGAGCATAATATCAAGTGGCATATCAAGGTACAGTCACCAATCAAGAAACTGCCAAGAACTCCCACCAACACTGACAGGGCAAGCCACTGATATGTAAACAGAGAGCAAACTCCTCTCCCTTTTCTAGCACTGATGGTGTTACTTATTTGGCTAATGAAGTTTCTGCAAGAAAAAAATATAACCAAACTCATAGACTACCTAGGAAGCTACTCCACTTTCAATACCTGTAGTTTTTGGGTGCTATTCAAGGACAACACTATATAGAAAGTGTTACTGTAATCCTTTCATGAGCTAACTGGGGCATAAATAGTCACTTGAAGGGTCTTCATTTCCAGAAATGGGCCTAGCTGGCAACAACAGAAACCTGTACAAAAGCTCTCGTCATAGCTGCTATCTGTTCTTCAAGCATAGCCATGACTCCAGAAGGCTGCTGACCTCTTGTTTGGTGAGAGAACTGATGTCAAATAAATATGTTGTATCATTAGTCCTTAGCTGTATATGGTGTATATATTCTTGATCAAAGATTTTTAAAAATGGCTTTACTCAGACATAATAAACAGTATGGATCACCATCACCCCCCAAATAGAAAGAGAAATTACTGTTAGGTCTACATATTACTCTACCTGTTAGTCTCTATCAGAAATGCATTGTGTGCTGTCTCTCCAGATGTCATAAAGGAATCAATGCATTTGTTTAACCCTATTTTATGCGTAACAGTTGGTGATCATCACAAGTAGAATAAATGAAAACAAACTATTCTTATATGCCTCTATAAAATGGTAGCTTGATTTTCCCCTAGAATATTACACTTAATTCTTTTTTTTTAAAAATCTTGGACAGTTTTTGGACAAGAATATTCAGACAAGGGTTTATTGCAGAACTATAAAATTCCACCTCCCATTTATACTCATTCCATTATTGCTAGTGGTCATTATCTCACTGCTGATATCCAAATCCGCCTCTTTAAAAAGTTTTTTTAAGGTAATGTTTAGCATATCTGCTTCGATGGAGATTATGTTATTCTGTGTCAGTAAGAAGACAAGCTTACGAGCTTGTAGTATATCCTCTTTTTTTCTTTCAAGAGGTAGGGCAGTGAGATAATGATCAGATTAAACTTTCTGCATTACTGAGACAGCAACCATTTATTATTAACTTTGTGACTGATATAATGCTAATCAGTCAACAATTTCTCCTTTAAGGTTAGCTCCTAATAACTTCAAAGGAACATCTGTGTACAGTACAATTTGCCACTGCCTTTTTTCCAGGATATTTTTCAATTTCCCAATCTAGCCTAGAGCTGGGACTTCCTATTGATCCATATACTGGCTACTCAAAAACATTAACAGGAACAAAGTGAGGTTTTAAACAGTGGTGGGTTTCAAAAATTGTTCGAACCTACTCTGTGGGTGTGGCCTCCTTTGTGGGAGTGGCTTGCCACCCATGTGACCGGATGGGAGTGGCTTGACACCCATGTGACCAGATATGAAGATGCCGATGACACTTGTCAGAACCACCTTAAATTACCTCACACACAGCACTGGCATGCATAAGAATATGATGTAAACTTGTTTTTTAAAAGGCATCTTTGGTTTGCGTTAAAACAACTTCAACACACGCAATGTTCTGATTGCACCACAAACGCAGTAAGTAGTCATCCTTACCTTTCACAGAGGCACTGATTTTAATAAATATGAGCATGATAGTGTAGAATAATCATATCCAAGGACCAGTGGTGGGTTTCAAAAACGTTTGGAACCCTCTTCTGTAGGTGTGGCCTGCTTTCCGGGTCCACTGGTGGAACCTTTTCTAACCGGTTTGGTAGATTTGACGAACTGGTTCTACCGAATGGGTGCGAACTGGTAGGAACCCACCTCTGGGTTTAATGATTCATCCAACCCAGTCCATCATCTGCAAGATCATTTTTTTCTCAAGCTAGAACCTTAATCTAGAACTCCATTACAATCAAGGCTCTGTTTTAGGGCCAGATTCAGCATGCACACAACACTCTCTATGGAAAATCTAATAAACTTCCAATTGTTAGTCATACTTGTCATTGTGGTAATCTATCCTTGACATGCTGTTATTATTCTGAGTATGTTGGCTTCTATCTTCTATCATCCTGTCACTTATAACATATCCAGGTTTTGCAAAACAGCAGATAAGAGTCAGACATTAGCAATTATTCTTCCATTTCTTTGTTAGCAGTTGTATTAGAGATATATAATTAGCTATTTTGCTTACGCTTTATAGGATCATTATATTTACATATCAAATTATTTTAATTTTACAATAAATCACATAATAATATGATCTTATTTGTACCCTTTTAAATTTAGCTAGAAATGTCCAAGAACTTCAGTTCTAATATGTGCAATGCTGTAAACCAGGTCAGGCCATCTGATGAATGAGAACAAGATACAATTGCTGCTTGCTCTACGCTAGGTCTCAAGTAGTATGAGCCAAAATCTTTTATAGTAATTTTAGAACAATGTAGCAATAAGGGTTTTTTAAAAAAAACATTAAGCACTTTAAGGTCCAGTGACTGGACATTGGAACGTGGAACCTCATAAGCATCTGAGAAACATCTGTTGGTGATTAGAAAATAGATTAACCCAAGGTTTTTTTCTCAAATTTAATTCATTACTTTTAAAAAAGTTACTCAAGCATGAAAAAAGCCATTAACTAAGTCTAAGCAAGAGTTATTCAATCAGCATTCACAATTCAAATGAAAAACAAGAAAACAGCTAGCCTTTGCCCACTATATTTCTGCATCATTAGTCCATATTTTGAAATGTGTTTGCTTGATTTAATTTATGTGACTACCAATCTCCAATTCATAACTCTGGGTAGCTAATAGCAATATTCCACTTGAAATCAGATGTCACCAGCCCTGTGGAAGTTTAGAAAGACTTTGGGGACTGATGTGGGAAGTATATCATCCAGCCCTCTCCCAGAAAAATGAAATATCCTAGGAAATATTGAAAAAGGCAGAATATTTCTTGATGTGAAAAGAAAAAAACATGTTTTAAAAGACAGAATAGTTGCCTGTAGCTTCCTGCCCATCCCCACTGTAAATGGGCCATTAAGAAGGCCAAGCTAGTCCCTTTTACATAATAAAGACTTCTCCACTGCAGCCCCAGGGGGGATGGGAGTAAAGACATGATAATATTGGCCCTTACTCAACTGACCACATGGCATCTGAGAATTCAACTAAACCTGGATTCAAAACACAGCCTAGAGAGTTGCCCCTGCATGGCCCTATGGGAGTCTGACAACCAATCAGAATACATTTCTTACACAGGAACAGGAAACAGAGAGGTGGGACTGCACAGGCTATAAAAAGCCTAGCAAGCCCCTACTTCAGCCCTTCTCTTCTTCTCCACCAACATTGAAGCATGTGATCACCTTTTCTGTTCAGGACTCAAGCCATGTGGCCCTGTCCACCAATAAACCATCTTTCCAAGCAGCCCTCCATGTCTCCAGTGTCTTTTCCCCACTTGGAGCCAAACCCAGAAGGGCATTTCTTTCATCACTGACATGATTGAATTCCTCCCTACTGTAACTTTATAGAGTGTTTTGGCTTGTTCTTTTGGCACAGTCAGTGGTGGCTGCTGCGTGGTCGTGCAAGTTTGGCCGAAACCTTAGCTTTGATCACTGGCTGGCCCCACCCATCTGCCCTTGTACTAAGCTATCCATTTATAACTAACTTCCTGGGTCATCTGTCCACCCTCTCTGCCCAGCTGAGTTTCACGACGCCTCGCTTTATTCACCAGAGCTGCCTCAGTTGATTACCTGCTTCTTTGAAGCTCTGTTTCACTCCCAAAGGAGTGTGTGTGTGAGCGAACAGCTTGTAAACATAAGTACAGCCTCCATCTCCGCCACAGTATGATGTGGGGAAATTGTTATTATTATGATAATTTATTATGATATCGTTCTAGCTTTTTCACTATAAGAATGGGAATAAGTCAAGTCAGTTACAAATTCATAAGGGAGGAAATAAAATAAACCAAGTTACGCAAATCCTGTACAACGTTCAGAAATGGTATCCTCAGGTTTGGGAACAATATGGAATTTCCATCTGAAAAAAATCCAAGCAAAACCTTGAGAACAAAACTCAGGTAAGCATTCTCCACTAATCTTATATTGGGCTTTAATGTACAAACAGTTTCCATCTGTATCAGGACTCTGTGTCCTGTTCCTCATTTACACATAACCAGTGGTGGGTTTCAAATTTTTTTCGAACTACTCTGTGAGGTGTGGCCTCCTTTGTGGGAGTGGTTTGCCAGCCATGTGACCTGGTGGGAGTGGCCTTGCCGGCCATGTGTTCTCTCTCTCTCTCTCCTCTCTCTCTCTCTCTCTCTCTCTCCTCCTCTCTTTCTCGTCTCTCTCCTCTTTCTCTTTTTTCTTTCTGTCTCTCTGTCCTTTTTCTTTCTTCATCTCCGTCACTTTTTCTTCTTTTTTCTTTTTTTTAATTTCTCCTTCCCTTTCCTTCTCTTCTCTCTCTGTGTGAGTCTCTCTCTCTCTCTCTCTCTCGTCTCCTCTCTCTTCTTCTCTCTCTCTCTCTCTCTCTCGCTCTGTGTGTGTGTGTGTGTGGTGTGTGTGGGAGAGAGGAGAGAGAGGAGAGAGAGAGAGAGAGAGTGAGTGAGTGGTGAGTTTCAAAAAAATTTGGAACCTCTTCTGTAGGTGTGGCCTGCTTTCCGGGTCCACTGGTGGAACCTCTTCTAACCGGTTTGGTAGATTTGACGAACCGGTTCTACCGAATAGGTGCGAACTGGTAGGAACCCACCTCTGACACATACCCCCACCCCACCAAAATACTGAGGGAATGAAAAAGGGTTTCTACGTCCTGGCTGACCATCAAATATCAAGCTACTTCCATCTGGAAGGAGCCACGGTAGCGCAGTGGTTAAATGCAGCACTGCAGGCTACTTCAGCTGACTGCAGTTCTGCAGTTCAGCTGTTCAAATCTCGCTGGCTCAGGGTTGACTCAGCCTTCCATCCTTCCGAGGTGGGTAAAATGAGGACCCAGATTG
The DNA here is from genome assembly GCF_009769535.1 of Thamnophis elegans. Taxonomy (NCBI): domain Eukaryota; kingdom Metazoa; phylum Chordata; class Lepidosauria; order Squamata; family Natricidae; genus Thamnophis; species Thamnophis elegans. Next base: position 10,400,169 of record NC_045550.1, read on the forward strand.
TTGTTGGGGGCAATATGCTGACTCTGTAAACCGCTTAGAGAGGGCTGAAAGCCCTATGAAGCGGTATATAAGTCTAACTGCTATTGCTATAAGTCTAACTGCTATCTGCCCAGTGATTTTTCTAAACTGCCTATTAAGCAACCTTTGTAGGGAGAACTACCAGGCTGCCTGGGATTCTTTGACAAGTCACCCAAAGCAGTCACAACTGCTAGTAACTAGGTTCTCAGTGCTCACAATTTAGTGATGTAAATATGAGTTGAGAGAAAGAAAGATAATCTTTCCATTCAAATTCTACTATGCTCCCTCGAATGAAAAAAAATGTAAACCAAACTATTACATTAAGGGCACACTTTGTTGTCTAGTTTATCCTTTCAGAGTTTCTCAAGCAATTTATCTTTGGGATTTTAATTCGTAGTAAAGAAACAAACCATTCCAAAGACATACACAGCAACACTAAACTTGAGGGAAAGCAAAACATCAACCGTGTTTATAAAAACTGCAAAATAGTTGTCGTCAGCAGCTACAATACACAAGACTTTTGAGTCATATTGATGGCTGTTGTTGTTTCCACATCCTGATCACATTAAATTGATGCTTTAATTTTCAAAGTCATGAAGTCTAAAAAATGTAATTAGTGAGGCTTCTAGTATTGAGATGATAATAAAGGGTGGCTTTATCTGACACAAGCTATCCTAATTGCAGAAAAGATAAAAAGTGATAGAATAGATCAAGGCAAGGCAATCCATGGCCCAGGCATCACCCAGTCATAATACCTTTTTTTTTAATGGCCCTGAAATCCTCTAATCATGTTTACTGAAAGTTTAAAGCGGTTTCATGCAGCTTTATAACAACACAGGAAAACTATAAATGTGAAATAAGTCCTAAAAAGAAGGATTTATCAGTTTATTTTTTAATTGCCCAAACCCTTTCATAAATTTTAGTTTCACCAACTTCAGAATTTTTCCAGACCAGTGGTGGGTTCCGGGAAGTACGGCCCGGTACAGTCATACCGGTAGTAGCCAAGAGCAGTGGCCACCATATAGATATGGTGGTTTATTTGGCCCGCCCGCCCGCCCGCATTCCATAGCTGTTTATAACACGACCGGTCAATTGCATGTGCGTGCCAGAGGTGGGTTCCTACCAGTCCACACCTATTCGGTAGAACCGGTTAATCAAATCTACCGAACCAATTAGAAGAGGTTCCACCAGTGGACCCGGAAAGCAGGCCACACCTACAGAAGAGGTTCCAAAAATTTTGAAACCCACCACTGCCACACACACATGGACACACATGCACACACACACACACACAGACTGACACAGAGAGAGAGGAGAGAGAGAGAGAGAAAGAAAGGAAGGAAGAAATAAATAAAGAAAGGAAGGAAGAAAAAAGAAAAAAAAAGTGAGAGAGAGATGAAAGAAAAAAAGAAAAAAGGGACAGAGAGACAAAAGGAAGGAAAGAGAGAGAGAGGGAGGGAGGGAGGGAGAGAGAGAAAACACATGGCCGGCAAGCCACTCCCACAAAGAAGGCCACAACCACAGAGTAGGTTCCAAAAACTTTTTAAACCCACCACTGGTGCGCGCACAGCTTGCAGTGCCTGAGCAACCTCCGCCGAGCAGCTGGGTGTCGCAGGCGGTGGCACGCGCAGCATGTCCAACTGGGACACCCAGCCCCATGCGTAGCGTACCAATTGCAACGGAGTCCGGAACCCACCACTGCTCCAGACCTTGTGATGTATACTCACTTTGCAAGACTAGTCTTTCCAGAATGTTGGCTAATACAGGCACTATAGTTTTTAACTTACAACAGTTCATTTAGTGACCATTCAAAGTTACGACGACACTGAAAAAAGTGACATGACCATTTTCAAATTTATGACCATTGCTGCATCCCTATGGCCACATGATCAAAATTCAGATGCTTGGCAACTTATATTTATGACAGTTGCAGTGTCCCAGGGTCATGTGATCACTTTTTGCAAATGTTTGACAAGCAAAATCAACGGGTAAACCAGATTCATTTAACAACTGTGGCAAGAACAGTGATTGAGTGATTTTTACAATGTTGTCTGTTTTGGGGAGATGAGTCAATAAATTTGTAGGTTTGCTCTGATTTATTGTAAACCATAACAAAGCTAATATCCTCCTTTAAAGGCCAATGGTTCTGCTTACATTTGGAACCTTCTGAGGTGGTGCAGTGGTTAGGGTGCAGTACTGCAGGCCACTTCAGCTGACTGTTATCTGAAGTTCAGCGGTTCTAATCTCACCGCTCAAGGTTGACTCAGCCTTCCATCCTTCCGAGGTGGGTGAAATGAGGACCCAGACTGTGGGGGCGATATGCTGACTCTGTAAACCGCTTAGAGAGGGCTGAAAGCCCTATGAAGCGGTATATAAGTCTAACTGCTATTGCTATTGCTGTTGCTATTTTTCATTTTCTCCATCCTGAATGAAATTCAATATTCTATTGCTGAATTGCCTCTTTCCCTAATTTCTTGAATTGCCTTTGCCCTGTTGACAATTTAGCTAGTGATGGGCCATGGGAAAACTATAGAACTTTATTGAACCTATTTTTTATTCCAAACACACAGACAAGTCTTCCCCTAGAGCATTGATAAGAACTTATTAAGACAATTAAAATATCCCCCTCAAAATAAAACATAGTACTGTTATATTCTGTGTGCGCGCGCACGTGCGCACAGACATGCACAGACACACACACACACACTTTCATTGATTTCAACTGCAGCAAATATCCCATGGTAAGAGATGGAAACACCCTTTTCATTGGGAAACTCTGAAATATTTATGTCTCTTTCTTTTACAATTTCATGCTTAGAAATAAATTCTGTTCTGCCATTGTTTACATGCCTAAGAGAATATAACATTGTGTCTCTAATGCTTATTCAAATTGCCCAGACAAGTTATATTACTGTTGCAAATATTTTGCATCTCCCGGGATTTTGCTGTTATCTTTTCTCACAATTCCCCTGGTTTTTTTCTGCCAGCCATGCAGTTGTTTCTGATCATTTTTTTGTTTTATAATGCAATAGCAGAGTTGGAGGTCTTCTAGTCCAACCCCCTGCCTAGGCAGGAAACTCTATACCGTTTCAGACAGATGGCTATCCAACATCTTCTTAAAGACTTCCAGTGTTGGGGCATTCACAACTTCTGGAGGCAAGCTGTTTTGTTTTGTTTTTGCTCCTAATTTCCTTTGTTGGTCCACGGCTTCTTCCACACTTTACCATGAATGAGGTATCTGTCTCTTTAGGCCTTAGATGTTGACATTCTAGACTGTTGAGTTTGAGTTTATTGGTCTTGTATGCCGCCCACTCCCGAAGGACTCCAGGCGGCTTACAATAAACAAGGGAAGGGGATAAATACACAAAACAACACTTTAAAATACGCAACATTCACAGTTACCGTGGGGCTAGATATTTCACAAGCCCCCGGCCTGCTGGAGCAGCCAGGACTTGGTGGCTTTGCGGAAGGCCGGGAGGGTTAAGGGTCCGGATCTCCACGGGGAGGTCGTTCCAAAGGGCTGGAGCTGCAACAGAGAAGGCTCTCCCCCGGGGAGTCGCCAGCCGACATTGGCTGGCAGATGGAATCCGGAGGAGACCTAACCTGTGAGATCTGATCGGTCTATGGGAGGTAATCAGCAGGAGGCGATCTCTAGACTTAGTCTTGGAATAACTTTATTGTCATTTTGAATATACATTAATCAGTATATGTTAAAACGAAATTTCATTGCATACAGTTCTCAAAGGGTCACCAGTTCTAATATTCACTACATAAACATGATTAAATACATACATACATAATTATGCATATACCCACATATTTTATATGACATAGAAACAACACAGTCTAGTTCGGATGTATACGTGTACATGGCGAGGACTCACAGAATGTGGTAGTACTTCTAGAAATACTCCAAAACCTCCTCCTAGAGGGAGCAACAGAATCAGACTATAAAGTGGGTGGGGGGGGGTCTCTAATAATGCTTCAAGTTCTAAGCACATAGATCTTATAAGCAGTATCCAGAATAATGTGAAGCGGGCATCTTATAATCTTCTTGGCTGTCCTTACCAGTCTCTGTATGGACTTTCTATCTGAGGCACTGCTGCCACCAAACTAGACAGTGATGCAGTTCGTTAAAAAGTTCTCAGTTGTGCCTCTGTAGAAATTGTGTTACTTTTTCAGACCTCCATGCCTATCCTTGAGGCAGATGGTCGGAGCCATTAGGATGCAAAATTGAAAGTCTCAGCCTTCTCACCCCAGACTCACATTCATGCCCTAGGTAAGTGGCTTGATAGTCAATGTTACCCCCCACATGCACACATACACAACCTATTTCTATGGGAAAGCCATAGAACCATCGGTTCACTGACAAATGCGTGCCGACAAAACCGCGCCGACAAAACCGCACCGCCATCAACAAACAACATAGTGGGACGCGAAAACAACGTTATAACCCTAACCCTAATCACGCTTTTGTGTGCGCGGTTTTGTCGGGGTGGTTTTGTCGGCGCATTTGTCGGGTCACGAGAACCATCTGGTGTCTCCTCTTTTAATTTCTGAATGTCTGTGAAAAAGGACCCCATATCCTTAAAGTCCAAACATTTTAAAGTTCCAAGATTGCCTTAATGAATTTTTCAATAAATGTGTACACATTTGGCGAAATAGATTTAACTGTGGTTTCAACTGGTCAATGTTGAGATTTAATGCTCCCGTTAAAGCACTTGATGGGGTTTCTTTGACTCCTGGAGGCCACCTAGGTAAGTGCCTGTGGTTTTCTTGGCAGGATTTCCAAAGTGGTTGCCATGATCTGCTTCCTCAATCTGAAAGAAAGTGAGGGCCCAAGGTCACTTAGCTGGCTTTGTACCTAATATGGGTCGGGTTGGGTTGGCAATACATAAATCATGTAACAATGTTGTACCTGTTTCTTTAAATCATACTGTAAAGTGTGATTGGTTGCTGTTTTCCTCAATAGGCCATAAGAGGGAGCCAGAATGACTGTTAGTTCTCTGTTAGATGCTGGGCTGATCTGATCTGAGTGTATTGGGAGCTGGCTGTTAGAAAGTGCCGTGAGCTATTGTAAGTTTTGCAACCGTTCGCAAACTGATTGTATGATACTGGACTATGTTATTTGGATTATCCCTTAAACCGAGAGACATTGATGACTGACTGTTTATCCGTGTGTGACTTGGACTGTTTGATGGACTCTGATACCTCTATTTCCACAAAAGTAAAAACCTATTTAACTGCAGTGTCCCTGTATGCTGGTTTGTGTGTTCTCCAACACAACTCTCAAACTTCGCTGAACGTACTCACTCTCCCAACGGGGAGCTCGCTTAACACAGAACGTAGAATCTCCCAGTTTCTATCCTGGTGTCTTTAACCACTACTGTCCACCAAATTGGCTCTCTGGGGGATTATAATATGGTAAATGACTGATAAATTCCAGTTCTTCATAATGATTTATAAGGGTCTAATGTTATTGTTACAGGAGTCGCTTCTTTTCCTTTTTAATCTGCTAATGACTCTGCTGCCTGTATCTGGAGAATACATAATGAAACTTACAACTGGAACCAATTATATCCTAGTACGCTGAACAATTTGATTCTTCAAGTAGGAACTGAAGTAGAACTGTCTGCATTTTGGCTCTCAAGTGCCACTGTGCTCAATCATCTGTTCAAAGCTGGCATAAATAGTACAGGATCTTATTAATTACAGCTGAAAGATAAAACTGGAGAGCAAAATGCAGCTGATATTCTAACCTTGTTTTTGGTAGTGTAACAATCAGCTCCTGCTCCTAACAAATATTTGCAGTGAAAATCTTCATTTATTGTGTTCAAGGGGACTGTTATATCTCCCTGAAAATAGTCATGTTTAATCTGTCCTTGATGTGCTGCCTTTGTTGAGATTATGTTAGAATTTGAAACACTAAATATAGCAACACGTTGATCTGATGCAAACTAATGCAAAAAGGGAGAGTAGATAAAATAACCTGCTTTCATTTATAGAGCATTCTTCTGCTTTCCAATATGGATATGTCATGAATCCAAAAAGTAAAACACTAAAGAGGGCTCTCTTTTGACTTTTCTTTTATGTAGCTCATTATCAAATAATCAAAACTTTGGAACACCATCATAAATCAAAGTATGATAATCTATTGCACCAGGGTTTACATGGGTCTCAGAAGCAGCATCTTCAGGATTACAAAATGAATTGTAAATTAAGAAAATATGTAAAATAACTGATAAGAGCTCCCAAAGCCCTGAGATGTTGGTGTTTCTACCTAAAAATATGGAGGAAGATTGCCCACTTCTTTTGAGAGTTTGACCATTTTAAAAAATATTGGGGCCAAAACATAGAATGATCTGCCCAATAGATAATCAGTGTTCTCCAGATTCATAAATTGAGAATTATATGCTGTCATTGACATTATGCTTATACCTTCTCTCCTATATACTGTAGACAGTGACATGCGGTCAGCTTTATGTCTGGTGAGGCAGCTTTTTAGACTTGTGGACTTCAACTCCCAGAATTCCACAGCCAGGCATGCTCAGTTCCGATTTAAAGCGACAGCATTTTTCCCCCTTGCAAAATAAGTTTTCCCATTCTTTTTCTTCTCCCTCCCCCTCCTTCCCCCCTCTCTCCCTCCCTCCCCCCTCTCTCAAACAGACACACGCACACTGAGAAATTGGATCCCTCTCTACTCACTCACTCTCAAACAAAGACAAACACAGAAGTTGGATTGGATATATTTTCAAAGGCTTGAAAGCAGCTCCTCTGCCATACCCCCCCTTCCCCTGCTGCCTTCCGATCAAACTTTTTGAATTCCTCCCCCCTCCCCACACACACACCTTTTCCAGCTGTCAGAGACAATTTCAACTCTGCTTCTGCCTGCCCTCATGAAAGGCCAGAGCTCTGAGTCAGACTGAGCTAGTTGCTCCCAGAGAACTCTAAAAAGCCTCTAAAAATGCCCTCTACAGGAGGCGAGAGAATACGTGCTTCCTTTGCATACGAAATTTTTTGCTTGTTAACCCTTGCTTAACTCTTAAAAGGCGAAAAATTGCTTATGCACAGGAGGCCCCTATTTCTCTGGCCTCCTCCTATAGTTAACACTAAGCACTGTTCCAAGTCACTGTGAATCTGGTAGCAACTACTTTGGCTTTAATTATTTTTAAAAAATTCTTTAAAATTCTTTCCTTTTCCTCATGACTGGTGAGGCCACGCCTCCCCTGCCTCTACTGACTGCACGTCCCTGACTGTAGATGTGAATCCTAGACATTGTACTGATGACACATCAAACAATTGGAGGAATTTTCTATGTTGCCCTTTGCCCCACCCTTGGCATTCATTGGTAAGATCATTTCTAAAACCAGGAGATCTTAGATCCTACAGAGTTCACCAACCCTGACACTCTGATTATCAGAGCCCAGATGCAGTAGGTGGGACAAATCATTAGAATGGATGACTACTGTGTGCCCCGCCCTTTGTTTTATGTGAACTAATGACCAGAAAGAGACTTCAAGGCCATCCATGCAAGTACTGTGAAGGAAAGTCTTTGAAACTGACTAGAGAATTAGGAGCTAGAACTATTGACAGAACCTGCTAACAATCCCTGTGCTATGAAGCCTACACCAACTTTGAAGACAGATGGAAATCATGAATGGCATCACAGAATAACACCCACAGTTATTGTAACAATGGCCTTCCAGTTCCCCCATTGTGCTAGGCTTTGAACTTAGTTGCTCCAGAGCCACCTCTGTGTCAAACAATGAACAGCACAACAGTGTGTCTTCTTCGACCCAAAGGACCATGAAGTTATCATTCATTTTTCTACACAAACAGAGAGACAGATTAAGGATAAAACTTTAGAAAATTTGTGATAAGATCTCTTAGTCCTTGTTTAGATGAAAGAGAATAGCTTTGTCTATTTCCCTGACATCTTTCTATAACACATGGAGCAGAAAATTAGTGCATGATTTTAGCTTAATCCATAGCTGGTATAAAAGCTATATTCCGATGGGGACTTTGAATAGGAGGATAGAGATGGAGACAGTCAGAGACAGAAACAGAAATAGATTTGTGTACATAACCAAACATGTAAAGAAAAAGAATGTCTCCAATGTTATAAGGCATCAACCGATAACCATATTCATTCACTAGAAACTCTGACATGCTTTAGTGTCTGTTCTTTCACTTCATTTGACAGGAGGCTGCTGTGAGGAAAGGATGTACTGCTATTGTTTGTGAAGTGAAAGCCTGAAGTAAGTACTCATCGGTGCTCTTTAAGCAACATGCCATGATTGATTCTCCTCCAACTAAAATTCCATGTTAAATGCATTTTGTTTATGGTAACGACAGTATCAATATGAGTATTTCACATTGCTTTACAAAACATCTGAAGATGATAACCTAGGCAGAGTTTAAGCAGGTTGCTCTGATGATTTATGCCTACCCTAATTCTACTGAAGTGGACAGCTTGTGTGTGAGAGAAGGGGAGGAGGGAGGGAGGGAGGGAGGGAGGGAGGGAGGGAGGGAGAGAGAGAGATAATGAGAATGAACTATATTCTACAAGAACTCATCAGTCCTCTCAATTTCATGCCAAAATATAAATCCCTTTAATCTCTGTATCAATATTTAAAAACAGATATTTTGAGTGCTTGTTAAGGCAGCAGGTTGATCCATCCTATAGACCCCATGTATATTGTGCACATTATCCAATATCAATTTCTTCCTGCAAGGGTAAGACATTGGGAGTTTACAAGTAAGGTGACACCCTTCCATTCTATCAACAAACTTCATGCAATGGTGCTTCTTTGCTTAAATGGAAGTTTTCATTTGATAGAAATCTCATTACTATAGCTAGAAGAAGCTATACTACATGATACAGTATTATACATTAATATTACTACAACTAGAAGACGATGGGGAAAGTGTGATGAGAAATGCCTACTGACTGCAACAGTGAATCAATTGGTGTGAATCTTTATTTGCTGCAATAATTTTGGAACTGAACATCCATCTAGAAGACCAATTTACCTGGCTTATTCAGTTCAGTTCTTAGAAGTATGTTTGAAGCTATCTAAGTTGTCTGCTATATATTCAGTTTATGAATTTTCAACAGAGCAAAGTACCTTGCACAAACACAGGGAACATTTATTCAGTACTATTCATTGCCGTCATAGTGATAAAGCAAAAATTCAAAGTTATGAACTTCCCCAAGAAGTTACCGTTTTTAGTCTAGCAGTTAAGGCACCAGTCTAGAAAGCAAGTGAAGTGAGTTCAAGTCCTGCCTTAGTTGGGCGATTTTAGACTAGGTACTGTCCCTTAGTTCATCCCACCTCGCAGGATTGTTTTTGTGGGAAAAATAGGAGGATGAAGTTGTGTTGGATATGCGCTGTTGCTGTAAAATTAATAAGAGTGTCAGATAGATGATAGATAGAGATGATAGATGATAGATAGGAGGTAGGTAGGTAGGTAGGTAGGTAGTAGGTAGGTAGTAGATAGATAGATAGATAGATAGAGATAGATAGATAGATAGATAGATAGATAGATAGATAGATAGATAGATAAATAAAGTAGCTACTTTTCCAAAATGCCTCACAGAGTCTATCATTGTTAATTTAGGATGAATACATATAATTTAAATTAAAATATACTTGATCATATTGGAAGACACTATGATCATATACAGAATGTATTTTCTACTCAATAAATACACTTCTTTTCACCAGAATGACAATCTCTATCTCCTGCACCCACAAAATCTTCATACTTCTCTGCCTATTTGGAATGAGAACAGATAATTATTCTAGTGCTATCAAAAGTACATCAGGCAAGAACCATGTTGAAATTCAATGCAATGTTCCTGTTATCATTATCTTTAACAATCAGGAAGAGATTTGAATCCCATCTAATCTCTGGAATGAAAAAGGTGATGAACCAAAAATAGATTAATCATGAACAAGAGCATACAATCCTTGAACAAACAACAAATGCGATGGTGACCTTGCCAACAGATTTTGAAGTGTTAAACGTTTTTACAGTTTTGAACTATAAAATATTCTTGTTGTTTTTTATGATTTTTAAATCCTCTAAGGTTCTGAATGCCAAATTAATTTAACTTTCAGACTCTTTGCTTACCTATTAAAAAATACAATGTGCCAAAGACATTATTCAACCAGCTCAGCATTATGCTCTTTAAAGTATTCTGTTGAAATAATCAAAATGGGGGAGCCCTTGAAGAGCATTCGGAGACTTCAGCTGGTCCAGAATGCAGCCCCGCGAGTGATTGTGGGTGCACCTCGGTACACCCACGTTACACCTATCCTCCGCGAGCTGCATTGGCTGCCTATTGGTCTTCGGATACGCTTCAAGGTGCTAGTCATCACTTATAAAGCCCTTCATGGTATTGGACCTGGGTACTTGAGAGACCGCCTGCTGCCAATTACCTCCAACAGACCGATTAGATCCCACAGACTAGGCCTCCGAATCCCATCCACGGCCAATGCCGATTGGCTACCACCCGGAGGAGGGCCTTCTCTGTGGCTGCTCCAGCCCTCTGGAACGAGCTCCCCGTGGAGATTCGGACCCTCACCACCCTTCAGGCTTTCCGCAAAGCCCTTAAAACCTGGCTGTTCCGACAGGCCTGGGGCTGATGAGTTCGCGTCCCCGCTCGAATTGTGTGGCTGTTGATTGTTTTTAAATTGTTGTGTTGTTTTGTCCATTGTTTCTTTTTTCTCTTGCTTGTATCCCGCCCCCCTTACTTGGTTTGTGAGCCGCCCTGAGTCCCTCTGGGAATAGGGCGGCATAGAAATACATAAAATCAGGAAAAAAAATCAGAATCAGAAAATCAGAATCAAAAAAAAAAGTAAATAGTTATTTGGAAATGGTTAAAATAAGCAAAACCTGATTTGTTTAACTTTTTAAGAACAGGCAGAAAAATAAGCACATCATATCAAGCATGTTCTAAAAGACTATGAGCATCACAAACTATGCTTTATTTTGTCTTAGTGCTTTTCCTCATTAGTGATTTACAACATCACTGAAATGTCTTAGCAAGTCCAATTTTACCTCATGTCCCACAACACAGGCTTTATCTTGTCCCCGAGCTATGATTGACACCGTATCCCATTGTTTAATGTACCACAAAATACCTGACAGCAGCAAAAAAAACCGCAAAGGAAACAGAAGAGAGGAGAAATAATTTATCATTATGTCAGCAGCTTCTTAACGCCACAGCAAGGGACAGCTTTTACTAAGGATCACCAGTGATGAAAGATCTTCAGAAAGCTTTCAGTCTGAACACTTCCTACACTCCTTTCTCCTTTATTGTCATGACTACCAGGACACTGTGTGTTACTTTTTTTTCATCTCTTGTTTAGTGTCAATCTAATGTAATATGAGATCCCAAGATTGACTTTATGGTTATTTGGTGATAGCTTTAGCTTCAGACCCCAAGATTTGAAGTGAATGAGTTGCAAATAAACATCATCGGTATTAACCACACTCTGTTGGATGTGGCGGATGTGTCCAGCTCGCTGTGATTAATGAGAAACAGCTCTACTTTGGGAAGAGCACACCATCTAAAGTTCACAATGGTTTATGGCTTTATGCCCATTTTGTTTACCTTTTCTGTACCACAAGACCTTAAAATCTGACTCTCATGGAGACATAATTGATCAAGACACAACAGAGCCTCAGTTTGAAGAATGGAGACAAATGCAATAAAAGGCAAATTATGAGTGGTGCAATAGATTTCTTTCAGTTTCATCAATAATACTTCCTTCCCTGGTTTTGCTCTTTGTCTTGACTATGTCAGTACAAACTGTCTGTCAGCCTCTGCTTTGCTGCTGCTTCGGCTGCCATTGAAACGGGGGGGGGGCATGGTATTTGGGAGGGGACTACTACTTGTGCTGGAGGAAGATTCTGGAGTTTCTGCTGCCTGTCTTACTGCGCATGCGGAGGAGGTTTCCCGCCAAGGCCAACAGCACCGACATTCCATCTTGGTGATGCCTTTCGAAGTTATCTCGCACCTGACACTTGGGAGAATTATGATTGGACTGTAACTGGGATGCCAAAAGGTGGGGAATGGGTTATTCTATATATCATTTGCTTTCGCGCCTAAATAATCAGTCTTCGCTTTGCTACGCTTCTGATCATTTATAATTAGTAAAAGTACACTTGATTTCTATCAATGGAGTCTCGTGGTTTTCTTTCCTAATTATTCAATGGAGGAGTGCTGACACTGTCTATATTAGATTTGTTACCACATCCTATAAATGTGATCTTCATCTGCTGAGGGCAAGGAACATGCATTCACAAAATCACCTCCAAGTAAAAGAAAGATTGTCTAATGCCTTTTCTTGTTCATAGAGCATAATGTGGTGGTGGTGGTGGTGAACCTGACCCAATTTTTAAAAGAAGAGTGATGGAAAGAAGGATGCCTACAAACCAAGAAGCTTGATCAATTCAGCTAACTGTTATGCATTTCCTGCAGCTGAATTCACTCTGCCTGCGGCCAGTTCCCCCAGGAACACTCCTAGGTCTGACATGGGCTCCACAGCAGCGGTGCCCAATCAGGAACTGCTTTCATGGAAAACAATTTTCCCATGGACCCAGAAGGCGATGGTGGTTTCAGTTTTGCTCATTTGCCCGCCGCTCACCTCCAGCTGTGCCACCCAGTTCCTAACAGGCCATGGAACAGTACCAGTCCCTGGCCTAGGAGTTGTGAGATCCCTGTTCTAGAGAGTTTGCTAACTCTAGTACTCAGAGAGAAGTATCAGGTTGCCATGTTATCTTTTGAAATTTTCTTCTGAGGATTTCTTAGATTATTTAAAAGATTCTTCAGGTCAAGCTATCAGAAAAAGTAGCAGCTGTGCTGGTAGCTCATGCACCACAAAGGAAGGCACTGGGATTGTCAACAATTCTTTGATGTAGCTCCCACCCTATATGTGGTTAAATAAAATGGTAGGAGTAAGTTATTGTGAAAATGCAAAGGCATGGCTAAATACAGTACTCAAATGCTATGGAGAATATCGGTTATATCTACTTTTTCTGAGATGCTCCCTTAACAAAGTGGAAGCATTAGTGGACAGAAAAAAAATACAAGATTTGGTCATCATTATAAGTCTTACTCAAAGTAGTTGCTTTGAAATCTCATGTCATAGTTCTAACAGAGGGTGAAAATTCTATTTTATACACTCAGTTCTATCCGTCATTCTTTATTTATTTTCCTGTTCACTATTCTTATTTATTACAAAATATTGCAGGAGACTTTCACTTATAACTGACATAAAATAAGAAGAATGTAACACTGCTGTTACTTTAAATGTTTTAAACTCAGTTTTTCAACATAGATAAGAATGTAATTATCGATCCAAGCATCAGCTGAAAAACTGTCTGGAAATCCAGTTAGATTTAAAATGTCAGATATTAGTGAGGCATTTGAAAAAAATACTTTCTGATGTTTGGTCTGATGCAGGAGGGGGTGCACAGGTAAACCCACCAGTGGCTGGCAAGGTTAGGTGATCTTACTAGAATGGACCTTATAAATTCATATTAGCTTGGCTTTTAATTCTAGTGCCCTGGAGTTCCAAAGTTGACTTTTAGCTGGAGTGAACTTTCTCTCCAACTTCCTCATAAGTATTAAAAATAGGGCTAAACAGTGTGGCAAGACCCTGTAAAGGAGGGGCACAGGAAGCCAGATGTGGGTGAGAGATAGAACAGAGGTAAAAACTGCTGACAGCTTAAGACATTATAGGAACTTCTCTTTATTGTATTTCTCCTATGTACTTCGCTGTAACATTCCAAATGAACTTCTCTTTTTCGAAATGTCATGCTTGTCTCGTGTATGGAAACGCCTTGAGAATGCACAGTGTGGAACACGGCATAAAAGTAGCATCCTGGGCAGAGCCCAGGCAGTTCAGATTTTGGTGTGTGAACACGCTGAACTCGATGCATCAAATAAACCTGTTTCTCTCACCTTCGTGGTATCGAGTCCTGGTCTTTCGTAAGTAGATTACAAACCTCAATCTGCTGCAACAGGTCAATGTTACTTTTAACTGATTAAAACAAAATATTTGCGATTCTACATTGAAATCCCATACTTATTGCCCAAAGCATTCTTTACATACTGTGCTATATAAAAATAATAAAAATTATTTGTTTCTCTGTGTTTAATGCAATGTGCTTTGTATTTAGGGTGAGAGGCTAGAGATGCAGTTCAGAATGAACTCAGAAAGATGATCAAGGTTATTCTGCCAGAAATGACCAGAAAATTCCAATGATTTGTAACCTAGACGGGAAATTAGGGAAATCATGCAAACTTTATGTACTAAGAATCATCAGGAGTTGAGCTTGATTTCTTTATCCACCATTATTTTATATTATAACATTTTGCTCCATATAATGGTAATTGCTGTTTTTAAAAGCCCATTAATGCTTTTTAAACTAACAAATGATATTAAAAATTGCAATTATTTTCAAACCAAGCATGCTAAGAGTACATGAATATTTATGCATGTACACAAATGAAGCAATTGAGGTTTTTAGTTATTTCAAATCTACCAACTATGTCATCATTACTATTAATTTGTCAAACAAATTATAAGTTTTATTTTAAAAAATATTAATATAAAATACAAAGTAAAATAAAGACCATGGGAAAAATAGGTAAAGGGAAAAGAAGGGAAAAGAAAGATGGAAAGGAAAAGAAAGCAGTGACTTCCTTTTTTTTAGTGCACTAAATTTCATAATGAAATAATATCATTTTTTTACATATAAGAATGTTAGCCATTTCTGTCACAACCTATTTAATCATCAAACACAAAATCAATTTTTATTTTTATCTCTTTGGAGCAGAAAATCCAGAAGTGGTTTCCAGATGGAAACAAAGCTTTTTACGTTCTTTTCCCTAATTAAAACTGTTAAATTTACCATCCCTGCCAATTCCATCACTTTTTCAATCCACTTTTCTATTATGGGAGTTGATGCTTCTTTCCATCTTTGTGTATACAGTATAAATTCTCACTACAGTTGACATATATATGTAACAAAGTTTCAAACATTTTGTCCACTTCTTTATCCAAGTGGTTAAGGTGCAGTACAGCAGGCCACTTCAGCTGACTGTTATCTGCAGTTCAGCGGTTCTAATCTCACCGGCTCAGGGTTGACTCAGCCTTCCATCCTTCCGAGGTGGGTGAAATGAGGACCCAGACTGTGGGGGCGATATGCTGACTCTGTAAACCGCTTAGAGAGGGCTGAAAGCACTATGAAGCGGTATATAGTCTAACTGCTATTGCTATTGCTGTTGTATATTTATTTTCAGATAAAATAAATCTTCTGAATTAAAGCCAGCAATTCATCAAAATTCTAAAATGCTTTTCATGAAATTAAATCATAATGAGAAGGGAAATTACTTGTCAGTTACATTCATTTACAAAACCCAGCCTTTTATTTATGAATTCACTTTAAGACAGTGAACCTTAGGTAAATGGATTTAGGATGGTAGCCAAAGAACCAGAAGTGCTTGCTTTAATGTCTAGGAAAAGTGCAGCTCAGGGGTGTGTTTTTCATGGGCCTAAAAATGCATTTGCTTTGTCAATTCTCTATCAAGGGCCACTTTCCCAGAAGCAGCGTGTCTAGCAATCACAAAAATAAATTATCATTCCCGTTCAGTTCAGTTTAATTGTAATTCTGTAATCATTGTGATTGAATAACTACATAATGGTTATATTTAATCATTTTCCTCTTATCATCAACAAAAATTACAATTGTAATTCGTATAATTGTATGTACAGTGAACATAGCTTTGGAACCTCAAATTTTATGTCTTCAGTCGACCTGTATTAAAACCTTTTTTTCCTGAAAGGTCCCTTCACCATAAATGTTAATACTTAATAAACTCTTTTCTTTCAAAAGATACATTTCTTCTTTAAAACTCTTCTCAAAGGACTCTAAAGTACCTATCGATTTTATATCATTGACTCAGTTTGGTATTCTTGAGCTGTTATATCAGCCTTGTATTACAGCAAAGTGATTTCAATTTTTATCTAGTTCCATTGGCAGAAAAGTGGAAAACAGCCAATGGGCAAACAGTTTCAGTAGCAATGTAAGATTATGACAATTTATGCAATTGCCATTTGGCAGCCAAACCAACAGATACGTAGACATAGCTGTACTTTACATGATAAACCATTACCATGGAAAGACTGGTCCCATACTAGTAAGACTGATAAGTCATACTAGTCTTATCTAAGATGCTCTAGCAAGTTGATTTTGTTCCCTAAGGAGGAAAACACTATTCTGTGACAAAACTAATATTTTATTTCTTTGATTTCTCTCAACTTTGAAAACTAGGCTACTACAGATGAAACAGTGGTGGGTTTCAAAAACTGTTGAACCTACTCTGTGGGTGTGGCCTCCTTTATGGGAGTGGCTTGCCACGCATGTGACTGGATGGGAGTGGTTTGCGCCCATGTGACCGGATATGAAATTATGAATTAGTACTTAGGTCGGTCCAAGTAGCTATTCAGAAACTCTGGCATCAAAGCATGCAAGTCTTAAAGCTGTCAAGTTACAAGATCCTTGCCAGTGGTGGGTTTCAAAACATTTTGGAACCTCTTCTGTAGGTGTGGCCTGCTTTCCGGGTCCACTGGTGGAACCTCTTCTAACGGTTCGGTAGATTTGACGAACCGGTTCTACAAAATAGGTGTGAGCTGGTAGGATCCCACCTCTGAGATGAAACTCAAAAAATTAGAATATCGTGCAAAAGTTCATTTATTTCAGTAATGCAACTTAAAAGGTGAAACTATATATGAGAGAAGACTCATTACATGCAAAGCAAGATAGCTCAAGCCGTGATTTCTCATAATTGTGATGATTATGGCTTACAGCTCATGAAAACCCCAAATCCACATCTCAGAAAATTAGAATATTGTGAAAAGGTGCAATATTCTAGGCTCAAAGTGTCCCACTCTAATCAGCTAATTAAGCCATAACAACTGCAAAGGGTTCCTGAGCCTTTAAATCAGCGGTTCTCAACCTGTGGGTCACAACCCCTTTGGGGGGTCGAATGGCCCTTTCACAGGGTCGCCTAAGACCATCAGAAAACACATATTTTTGGAAAAATACGGAAAACATAAAATAATTTGATGGTTGGGGGTCACCACAACATGAACTGTATTAAAGGGTCACAGCATTAGTAAGGTTGAGACTCACTGCTTTAAATGGTCTCTCAGTCTGGTTCAGTAGGAATCACAATCATGGGAAAGACTGCTGACCTGACAGTTGTGCAGAAAACCATCATTGACACCCTCCATAAGGAGGAAAGCCTCAAAAGCAAATTGCAAAAGAAGTTGGATGTTCCCAAAGTGCTGCATCAAAGCACTTTAATAGAAAGTTATGTGGAAGGGAAAAGTGTGGAAGAAAAATGTGCACAAGTAGCAGGGATGACTGCAGCCTGGAGAGGATTGTCAGGAAAAGGCCATTCAAAGTGTTGGGACTTTCACAAGGAGTGGACTGAGGCTGGAGTCAGTACATTAAGAGCCACCACACAAACGGATCCTGGACATGGGCTTCAAATGTGTATTCCTCTTGTCAAGCCGCTCCTGAACAACAACAATGTCAGAAGCGTCTTAGCTGGGCTAAAGAAAACAGATCTGGTCTGTTGCTCAGTGGTCCAAAGCCTCTTTTTCTGATGAGAGCAACTTTTGCATCTCATTTGGAAACCAAGACCCAGAGTATGGACGAAGAATGGAGAGGCACACATTGCAAAATGCTTGAAGTCCAGTGTGAAGTTTCCACAGTCTGTGTTGATTTGGGGAGCCATGTCATCTCTGGTCTTGGTCCACTGTGCTTCATTAAGTCCAGGTCAACGCAGCCGTCTACCAGGAGATTTGGGCACTTCATGCTTCCTTCTGAAGATGAGCTTTATGGGGATGCTGACTTCATTTTCCAGCAGACCTGGCACCTGCCCACACTGCCAAAAGCACCAAAACCTGGTTCAATGACCATGGGATTACTGTGCTTGATTGGCCAGCAAACTCGCCTAACCTGAACCCCATAGAGAATCTCTGGGCATTGCCAAGAGAAAGATGAGAGACATGAGACCAAACAATGCAGAAGAGCTGAAGCCGCTATTGAAGCATCCTGTCTTCCATAACACCTCAGCAGTGCCACAGCTGATAGCTTCCATGCCACCACATTGAGGCAGTAATTGCTGCAAAGGGGCCCAAACCAAGTACTGACTACATATGCATGCTATACTTTTCAAGTCCGATATTGTTCTATGTACAATCCTTGTTTTATTGATTGCATGTAATATTCTAATTTTCTGAGATGGTGGATTTGGGGTTTTCATGAGCTGTAAGCCATAATCCTCACAATTATGACAAATCACAGCTTGAACTATCTTGCTTTGCATGTAATGTGTCTTATCTCATATATTAGTTTCACTTTTAAGTTGCATTGCTGAAATAAATGAACTTTTGCACAATATTCTAATTTTTCGCTTTTACCTGTACTTCTAAAACCAACTCTCACTGGGAATAAAATGATAATAATTCTCTATATTCTCTAAGTATGGGTGTAGTCTTATTAAACTGATATAACCTCACCTTATATTATTTCCCCTTCTATTGTATTTCATTTGGATTTCACCATTCTTAACCCTCAAACTGATATAACCATTTGTTACATGGTAGTAACATAGATTTTCAGTATAATTTTCCTTATCAGTTGAATGCTAAACAGATGGAGAAGCTGAGGTCAGATCTTTTTTAAATATATAAGCTGAAATGTTCAAATAATGACCACTGCCACAGTTTTTTTCCTATGAAGTCCATCTGTCTCAACAGTTTTTCTTAACACAGCAATTTGTTTGATATTCACATTAGAAGCAATCTTAATACTATGTGTCATGAAATCTTATGGTCTTGTTCACTTGTTCACGACCAATGAGCCAGGTGGCACACTGGTTAGGGTGCAGTACTGCAGGCCACTTCAGCTGACTGTTATCTGCAGTTCAGCGGTTCTAATCTCACCGGCTCAAGGTTGACTCAGCCTTCCATCCTTCCGGTGGGTGAAATGAGGACCCAGACTGTGGGGCGATATGCTGACTCTGTAAACCGCTTAGAGAGGGCTGAAAGCCCTATGAAGCAGTATATAAGTCTAACTGCTATTGCTATTGCTATTGCTACTTCAGAAATCGCAAGCTGAACCAGTATGGGATGGGGGGGGGTATTTTTAAAAATTAAAAAGCTACACGGAATAATTGTAATGCTTGAATAACAAAGAAAATAGGTGATAGGAAGTTGTAGAAGAAAATCCTACAGCTGGGTCCTTGCACTGAGGGTAGCGTTTACAATAACTTAAAAAAATAAATTTGTAAATATTTCCCACATTTATAGAAATTTGGAGCCCGTCAATAATCATGGAGGACCTGTTAATATTCAGTCTCCTTAGTTCCATCTAAATTTATCATATTTTGTATGCTGCACTGTGGTCATTATAGCAAAATAATATTAATGAACTGAGGTGGTTTCACACCAGAGGTGGGTTCCTATCAGTTTGCACCAGTTCGGTAGAACCGGTTCGTCAAATCTACCGAACCAGTTAGAGAGGTTCCACCAGAAAGCAGGCCACATCTACAGAAGGGGTTCCAAAAATTTTGAAACCCCACCTCTCTCTCTCTCTCACACCACACACACACACACACAGAGAGAGCGAGAGAGAGAGAGAGAGAGAGAGAGAGGAGAGAGAGAGAGGAGAGAGAGAAGAAAGAAAGAAAAAAAGAAAAAAGAAAGAAAAAGTGAGAGATGAAAGAAAAAAAGGAAAAAGGGACAGAGACAAAAGGAAGGAAAGAGAGAGAGAGAGAAAAAAGGGACAGAGACAAAAGGAAGGAAAAGAGAGAAGAGAAAGAAGGAAGGAAAGGAAGGAAGAAGAAAGGAAAGAAAGAAAAAAGAAAAAGGAAAGAAGAAAGGAAGATGAAAGAGAAAGAAAGAAAGAAAGAAAGAAAAGAAAGAAAAAGAGAAAAAGGAAAGAAAGAAAGAAAGAAAGAAAACACATGGCCGGCAAGCCACTCCCACCAGGTCACATGGCCGGCAAGTCACTCCCACAAAGGAGGCCACACTCACAGAGTAGGTTCAAAAATTTTTTGAAACACACCACTGGTATGTGTAAATGAGGAACAGGACACAGAGTCCTGATACAGATGGAAACTGTTTGTACATTAAAGCCCAATATAAGATTAGTGGAGAATGCTTACCTGAGTTTTGTTCTCAAGGTTTTGCTTGGATTTTCTTCAGATGGAAATTCCATAATGTTCCCAACCTGAGGATACCATTTCTGAACGTTGTACGGGATTTTGCGTAACTTGGTTTATTTTATTTCCTCCCTTATGAATTTGTAACTGACTTGACTTATTCCCATTCTTATAGTGAAAAAGCTAGAACGATCATAATAAATTATCATAATAATAACAATTTCCCCACATCATACTGTGGCCGGAGGTGGGGGCTGTACTTATGTTTACAAGCTGTTCGCTCACACACACTCCTTTGGGGGTGAAACAGAGCTTCAAAGAAGCAGGTAATCAACTCAGGCACCTCTGCTGAATAAAACTCAGTGAAACTCAGCTGGGCAGCAACAGCAATAGCAGTAGACTTATATACCGCTTCATAGGCCTTTCAGGCCTCTCTAAGCGGTTTACAGAGAGTCAGCATATTGCCCCCAACAATCTGGGTCCTCATTTTACCCACCTCGGAAGGATGGAAGGCTGAGTCAACCCTGAGCCGGTGGGATTTCAACCGCTGACCTGCTGATCTAGCAGTAGCCTGCAGTGCTGCATTTAACCACTGCGCCACCTTGGCGAGGGTGGACGGAATGACCCAGGAAGTTAGTTATAAATGGATTTTTTTGAAACCCACCACTGTTTCACACTTATTTAAAGCTTAATTAAAAATAAAGGCAACATCTGGAAGCCTGAGGTTACCTATGGCTCTTAGAAACCTTTGGTTTTGTATCCCAGGCAGTCTCCCCCAATGTGTAACTTAGAAAGGAAATAAGGGTGATCCTTTCTTAAGGACCATTCAAACTCATGATATTGCTGATTAAGTGGTACAATCTTCATACTTACAACAATTACACCACCCTGTGATCACAGGATTGCCATTTGTGACCTTCTATGCTGGCTTCCTACAAGGAAAGTCAATGGGGAAGCCAGAAGGAATTTGCAACTGATGATCAGGTCATGTCACTTTCCGTGACCCGTCAAAACTGCGGTCCACTAAAGCGCGCCCGATTAAAGCGCGTACCTGACGTCATCAGCAGCGCGACGAAAAAAATTAAAAATAAATTAAATTAAAATTAAAATAAAATTAAAGCAAGCCGATTCACATAAAGGTAAGGGTTAGGTTTAGGGTTAGGGTTAGGGTTAAGGTTTAGGGTTAGGTTTAGGGTTACGTTAAGCGTTAGGGTTAGGTTAAGGGTTAGCGTTAGGTTTAGCGTTAGGTTAAGGGTTAGGTTTAGGGTTAGGTTAAGGGTTAGGTTTAGGGTTAGGTTTAGGGTTAGGTTTGGGGGGGTTAGGGTAAGGTTTTTGCTTTAATTTTAAATTTACCGCTCACAGCGCGATGTTTTCATCACGCTGTGATGACGTCACGTACGCGCTTTCGTCGAGCGCGCTTTAGTCTACTGCGGTTTTGTGGTGGAACCGTCACTTTCATCTATGTTGTAGAATTTGCTTAACACTGGCATTTGTTTCTATCCTTGGGCCGTCAGACTTTTAAATACAAACACAATCACTCCATGCACACGCAAAAACATATGACTAGGTTTTCTTTTTCTTTCTTTTTCTTTTCCGTTATAATTTTGCACCAGCGAGGCTAAAACCAATTTCATTGTATTTATTTTGTATAATGACAATAAAGACTATGCTACATTTGAAAGTGCCAGAATTTGCATTGTTAAGTGACAGTCATGTCACATCAAATTTTATGACCATCACTTTAGCAATAATAATTCCAGGTCCACTGTTAAGTAGGGACTATACCTACATCAAATTATACACAACTAAAACAAATTAAAGCAAACTTTCTTTTTTGTGCAGGCAATTACTTTGGGTTTTATTTTCTCCCTAGCATTTTATTGTGAATTTTGACCTGACACTTAAGCCGTAGGCCAAATTGCAATTCTCAGTCTGGAGAAAAAGTTGACATTTTAATTATTTACAGCTATAATGGTCAGTAACTATTTTACATAGTCACTGATGAAGACCAGTAATAGTGTCATTGCAAGATTTTATTTCGGAAGAAGGAATCACTTCCTGATAGTAAGTTCTGTACAATAGTGAATTAGTCTATCAGTGGAAGTTGTGAGTTTTCTAACTAGGGAGGTTTTTAACAAAGGGTTGAACAACTAATCTTTCTGGTGTTGTAATTTGTTCTCTTACACATTGCAGGCAGTGGGAGCAGATGATCCTTATGGACCCTTCCAATATTGCAACTCCATGATTCTACTATGCCTAAAATACAAAAGGATCCAACCCTACACTACCCCTCACAAAAAGCATAAGAACCTCACAAGGGAAAAACAATTTATAATATAAAGTTTAGACAGTAAAATTCTTTGCTTGCTGCAAAATGACATCAACGTACGTGCCAGCAAACATCCCTGGGAGGGAATAATTATATCATCAGCATGATTATATCACTGAAATATAATCCTGTATGATTAGATTATCAAAAAAGATTTGTTATTACTTCTATTCATGGCATAATTTTAAAAGAGGGAGTAGCTTTTATACTTTTTCCACCCTCATCTTCACCCTCAAGCTATATAGACAGGTAAGAAATTAAATATTATGAGCAGATTTGATATTTGATAGCCAGCAATAGTAGTTTCATATGAAATTGCTATCTTTATCATATTTGCATAAAATGAACAACTCAGGGATGAGAGGAGAAAATACAATAAGATTAACTTGTCACCAGCAAATTAAGGTTTGGTCCTGAATTCTGAATTGTACTTTCGAGGGTATGTTTTCTTCTTCCCCCCTCCACCACAAATATTCTATAAAATAAACAGTCTTACATTTTCATTGTACTTAAAAACAATTATACTTTTTTGAAAAAAATCAATTGTCTAAATAAGCTTAATTGGATACATTAATTATATATACTTTACAAATGTAAGAGTTGTGGTAGTATTGAGGTTAAAATACAGTAGTGCAGGCTGACTTTGCCCATAGCCAGGAGTTCGATTCTCACCCACTCAAGGTTGACTCAGCCTTCCATCTTTCTGAGATTGGTAAAATGGGGACCCGATTTTTGAAGGCCATATGCCAACATTGACCCATGCCATACCCATTTGCATTATTCAGGTGACCCTATTCAGATGAACTGAAAAAGCTTCTTGGTGAGAAGCAAAACCTGTTAAAGGAAAAACAAAGAAAGACTAGCTGCCTTTTGAAAATACAGTAGAATTAGTTCATCTAGTTGTTTCCTGTCTGGTTCACGTGGGAAAGATGAACCACCCTTACTATCACAAGGTAGGCCTTAATAGTGTCTATAAATCTGTGTTCAGTTGAGTTCATCTCTGGTTGGTGCGGCAACACTTTGATATCTCATCTCCCACTTTATCTCTGTCAGTTTCTCCATAAATCATAGAGAGGATCCCTAAGAGGGAAAAAGTTGCATGGGAAAAATGTTATCCAAAACCTCAGCTGCCCTTTAGTCCAGTGACAACCAAAGCTTCAGATTGATAGTAGCAGACTAGCGGTAACAACTCCTAGCTCCTTCTGAAACACATCCAAGTCCATAGACCAGACTAATTTAATAGTCAACTTTCCCTATAGTGGATAGTGACACTAGAGAATCTCATAGAAATCAAGGTATCATCTGACCATGACAAGGGAGACATCAAAGTTCCCCCAACTTCACACCACATAGCCACTGCTCCGACATGAATACTGGATCCAGAGTGTGACCATTATCCTGAGCCAGCTCTGGTAATGTGAGACAGGTCCATGGCTATCATGGTGGCCATGAACTCTATAGCAAAGGATACCTCCGATCTGATTCCCAGGAAAGGCAGATTGAAGTCTCAGAACCAAAGTCTGGGAATCTCCACTGCCAACCCAGATGTGGCTTCAAGGTGCTGAGTCAGGGAAGTTGCTATCCAGTGATAATCACAACTGATCCCTATAATCCAACTTAATGAACAGTGGTGTATCATATCCAGAAACATGTGGTATAGCATCACTGAAGGCTGTAAGGGACTCTCAGATGACAATTGACCGACCTCTGCCCTGAAATCTTAGCTGATGCTGTGCTCAAAACCCAACTGGTCACATTTTCAAAAGTGCAACTTCCCCTTTTGAGCCCAGCCAAGTTCGCTAATACATGGCACATCAGCCCTCTCATCAACAATTAAATCATAAATGAGGGAGGCTTTATTGCAGTTCAGCCATGGATTGCAATAGATTTATGTTTCACAATAAGGGATTCATTTTCAGTCACGGAGTTTGAAACCAGAGCGCCAAACTAGGAAAACATACAATAAATGTATGCAAATATAAATGACTGTCTACCCAACATTTTTTCCACAGTGGAAAACACTTAATTTCTTTGGGAAGCTCACAGGCATTAGGCAATTAGCTGATCTTGTTAGATGAACTAAATATTATGTTTTCCATTCCTTTCCATTCCTTCCATGTGATTTGACTATTAACCCTACCTCGTGTTTGAAAAAGACAGAAGGACATCAAAAATTGTTGAAAGATACATTGTTTTATTATGCATGATTAAAACACATTTCTAGGGTTGCCCAATTCTAGAGCCATTTTGGGTAGTTTTCAAAAATAATAAATAAATAAAAATTATCAAAGAACACTTGCCCAGTTTCTACTGGGGAGGGACCCGTGCAAAAACAGGTATTGGGACAGAGACGGGTCCTACTAGAAGACATGGCTTCAGAGATGGAATCTGGAATGTGCCAACTGTATCTGATCATATAGGACATTCAGAAATTATAGATTGGAGGGTATTGGTAATCAGCATGTATGACACAGTGGAAATGTTACATGAGCATGAGATTTATCTACAGCTATTCATGGTCTGAATAATGTGTTTTGCAATAATTGTAGCTTCTGAGTGATCTAGAAGGACAATATCATGTATAGCTCATTGAATAGTCCATGCACAAGGTGACCAATGATTGTAATAAGGAGATCCATTCTAGGAATGGATACACCAACAAGATCGCACAGGTTGGGCCTCCTCCGGGTGCCGTCAGCCGGACAATGCCACCTGGCAACTCCCCAGGGGAGGGCCTTCTCTGTTGCTGCGCCGGCCCTGTGGAACAATCTACCTGCAGAGTCAGGACCCTTACTACTCTCCGGCCTTCCGTAAAGCCGTCAAGACTGGCTGTTCCGGCAGGCCTGGGGCTGTTGATTGATATCCAGCCCCGCTTAGATGGAATGGGTGACATGAATTTTAATACTGTATTTTTTTATCTCTATTTTTTAAAATTAAATGTTTCTTGTCTGTTGTGAGTTCAGGAACGAACGAACACACACACACACACACACACACACACACACACACACACCGGATTGCTTAACAGTCCCAAACTGGGAAGTGTAGCATATTCAAAACCAAAGTTAGGAAGTTACTGAAATTGGTGGTCCAGAAACTCATAGTCACTGTTATTGAATATATATCCTGCCTTTCTATAAATTAATGCTCAGTGTGGCTAAACAAATGGAACAGGAGCCAATAAATAAGCAAGGTTTTATCTGATGATACTCTTCTCTTTGAAACAGTGCTTTTTACACTTGAAATGCTGCTTCCTCATAAATAATCAAGAGAAAAATCTTCTCTGCACAGAATTGCATGAAAGTATTTGTTTCAAAAACAGTATTCTTACAACTCTTATTGGTAACAGTGAAAAAATATCTCATTTGGTTTTGCTCTGTTTTGTACTGTATGCAGTCAAGATTCAATTATTAATACAACTTTCTTATCAATTTATGAGCAAAAAATATCTGATGCCATGTAACCTGAAATGATTTAATTATTGAGTAGCAAAGGTTCTTTTAGGCTGAATTCAATAAGTTATTCCATTTATTTAAGAGGCACATGTTGATGGCTGTAGGTCTTGTCAATAGCTTTGCATAATTAAAGATATAGTATGTTATCTAGTAAGAAATCATGAAAATCTTCAATTCTCTTTATTTACACTGAAAAGCAGTAGAGCTTGGATTGTGATGTCACACCTAACATCTTACATATTTTGACACATACACACCCTCATGTTCTTGCACTCCTTTTTGTTGACTAGTATCTGTAAGAAACAGATACTCTTGCATCCATGTATGTTAACTAATATCTGTAAAATAGACAAACATGTTAAGACTTAATCCTGAGCATATAATACACGAAATATATAAACTGATCC